>NC_066542.1:302500-312500 GCF_024679095.1 Eriocheir sinensis | reverse complement strand
GATAGAAGCAGGTGGCGAAAGATAACTCGAGCGGCCGACCCTGCAATACAGTGGGATTAAGCTCGTATGGAGAAGATATATATATATATATATATATATATATATATATATATATATATATATATATATATATATATATATATATATATATATATATATATATATATATATATATATATATATATATATATATATATATATATATATATGTGCTGTTGTCCTTATAAGTTGTATTTTCTCTGCTTTAAATTAATCGACGGTCGAAATTGGGTAGTCATCCATTTAGGTCTTTTGGAAGTTTTTGTTCTACTAGTCTTCATGTGAACAGTTGTTCTCTCTACCTCTGGGAGTTTGTTCTTGAAATAATTCTACGCATAAATCCACAGGAGTGAGGTTCATGGGTTCTAAGATGTCTGGGTTAGCAGCTCACGAGCGAGATTAAAATTGGCTCTTTGTAGTAGTCTGGAATCCTGGACGTGTTCTCGGTGAGTTCATGGTCTGTTCTGATCTTTAGGCGAATTAGGTGATGGTCGCAACTCATAGCCACTTAGTTTTTCGCCGACCTGACATTCGTGTGAGGATCTGAATCACTCACAGTACTAGGTCTAATAAGTTATTTTCCTTGTCGGTTGGGTAACAATCTGAGTTAGAAGAGTGTCCTCTAACATTTCGAGCGATCTGTTACCCTCCCGATCTCCAATCATCGTGGTCCAGTCAATGTTGGAACAGTTAAAGTACCCGATCATGACTGACTGTTTGTTTGTGTTATGGTGTGAATTTCCTCGTACAGCGCTTCGGCGTCTGCTGCTTGTTGCTTTGGGTCTGTAAACGGTTCCAATCGTTATTTTGTTGTGCTTGCTGGTCTCAGTTCAACATATACAAGTCATATTTCTCTGAGTCCTCTTTGGATATTTTCACGGCCGGGTATTTTGTTCTTGACGTAACAGATAACACCTCCTCCTTTCCTGTGAAGTCTGTTTTTGTAGAAGCTCTATCCCGGAATTGAGAATTCGGTCATTAGGTGGTCAGAGGTGGCCCACGTCTCGGTGATGGCAATCACGTCCGGTCTTTCTACGTTAACGTAGGCAAGTAACTCATCCCTTTTGGGTATTAAGCTCCGCGCGTTGGTGTATAGGACAGAAATGTCCTTCTTGACTTCAGTGCTTCGAGGCACAGTAGTCTGGTGTCTCCGTGTGTTTTCTGTTGGGGGCCTTGGTGTGTGATGGGCGGTCTCTACTGGTTGGCTGTTTACGGTGCCCCTCCCGCGCTCCAAGTTTTAGTAAAGTAAAATTACCTCCTCGTTCAGCAGCCTCAAGCCGATGAGCCAATCGCATTGAGTGAAAGACCGTCAGGACGGAAGGGTCAGGTATATCACAGAAATGATCCGACAGACATGAACTAAACTTCCGCGTCCTGACAGTGGTGCTTCAATCTGTTGTTGATGTTTGACGCCTGCAGGTGGAGGTGGAGGTGGAGGAGGAGGTGGAGGAGGAGGGACGGGGAGGGTAGCCTTGTCCCTGTGATGAAGGTTCAGATTCATTATAAAAAGATGCACGATTTCCGACCTTATGGCAGCCTTATCCCATTCCTCCTCCTCCTCCTCCTCCTCCTCCTCTGTCTCCTGTTGGTCTCTCTCTTTCTCTTTCTTAAGCTCGTCTTCTGCCAGTCTGTTCCAATTTCCTGTACTTTGTCTCCTTCCTTCTCCGTCTTTTGTTCATTTCCTTCTTTTCATTTCTCTTCTCCGACCTTTTTTCTCCTTTTTTGCGTCCTCAGTTCGTCTTTCTTCTGTCTCTGCTCTTTCGTTCGTCTGTCTGTCTGTTCGTGGTCGCAGCAAGACGGGATGTGTATAACCAACATTGATAGTGTTTCCAGCTATCAACATTAAAGGATTAAATTATCAGCAAAGGAACTGCGGCCATGACCACGGGATCCTCTTTCCCGTCACGACCAAGAATACTTCAGCTGGATCGAACCTCTTCTGTCACTCCCTCTCCTCTCTCTTATTTTCTTTTGGCTTCCTTTTATTCTTTCTGCTTAGTCCTTTGTTTTATTTCTCTTTATTCCATCTCTCTCTCTCTCTCTCTCGTCTCTCTCTCTCCTGCCCTCCATGCCACGTGTTCATTTCTCTCAGCTTTCTTATGCTTCGAGGAGAGTCCTGAACGAATGCCGTGCCTGCCTTGAGGATGCCGCTGGTGACTGCTTGTTTGTGTCGGAGAGCGGAAAACCTGTGCTTGGCAAGCAAAAGTTGCGATAAAGAGTGTATGATAAATAAAGGACGTGATCGCTGACTACACAAAGCCAAATAAGTAGAATTTTGAGACGCAGAAAAGGGAGATAGCGCTAGTGTGATTAGATACAGAACAGCAACAACAGGATGCAAGATTAAGAGAGCATGTGGCCCCTCACTTCCAATGAAGACAAATAAGGAGAATTGTAAGACGCAGAAAATGGAGAAGGTTATACGTGTGTGTGTGTGTGTGTGTGTGTGTGTGTGTGTGTACAGTACCGACAAACAGGACGTATGATATATCTAGCGTGTAGTCGCTCACCTCCATGAAGACAAACAAGGAGATCTCTCATGGTGTCTCGGGAACGCGCTCCAGTGTGTACGCCTTGGCTGACCTCTCTGCTGCCTCTCATGTGCCGTGGTTTTTTCCTCTGGTTCTCTTGGAAGGAAAAGAAAACAACAAGAATATCAGTGCCCGCAAAACAAGATGGCGGAGAAGTGGGTGGACGAGATTACGGACACAAAAAATAACAAAAACAACAAAACAACGAAACAAAACAACGAATAACAAACAACAAACAAACAATAATAAAATAATAGGAATAAGAAAAAAAGAAAAAGAACAAAAAGTGAAAATACAAAATAAATAAAAGCAAGAGAATAAAAACAAGACAAAAAAAGAAAACAAAACAAAAAACAAATAACAAAGTAGAATAAATAAAACAGGCAAAAAATAATAGCAAAACAAAACTAAAAAACAAAATAACAAAGTAAGCAGATAAAAAAACAGGCAAAAAATAACAAAACAAAACTGAAATAAAAAATAGTAAATGAGAAAAAATTAACAAGACAAAAATGAAAAAATAACTTAAAATAACAAAATATCAAAACTATTATATATCTATATCTATATATATATATAGATATATATATATATATATATATATATATATATATATATATATATATATATATATATATATATATATATATATATATATATGCTGATATATAGGTGACAGAGAGAGGCGAGAGATCGTCTGCTGAGTGTGTGTGTGTGTGTGTGTGTGTGTGTGTGTGTTTACAGAGAGAGAGAGAGAGAGAGAGAGAGAGAGAGAGAGAGAGAGAGAGAGAGAGAGAGAGAGAGAGAGAGAGAGAGAGAGAGAGAGAGAGAGAGAGAGAGATAGAGAGAGAGACAGAGAGAGAGAGAGAGAGAGAGAGAGAGAGAGAGAGAGAGAGAGAGAGAGAGAGAGAGAGAGAGAGAGAGAGAGCATTTGTTTCAAATCCGGAGCAAAACTGTCTTAGGAGAATTAAAGGAAGGACTGGTTGATATTAGGTGACAATAAGGGCGAGAGTCGTCTGCTGTGTGTGTGTGTGTGTGTGTGTGTGTGTTTACAGGAAAGGAGACGGATTAAAGCACAAAAAGAAAGAAAAGAAAAGAGAAGGAAAAATAATGACCACTGTTTTTTTTCTGAAAAGAATACAAAACAAAACAAAATAAATCTCTCTCTCAAGTCTCCTCTTAGTAGTAGTAGTGGTAGTGGTAGTAGTAGTAGTAGTAGTAGTAGTAGTAGTAGTAGTAGTAGTAGTGTGTCGGTGAGTTCATCGTGGTGGTGGTGGTGGTGGTGGTGATATAGGTCGAGCTGGTGAGGAAGCCGACAGAGGGAGTGTGGGGGAGCCTAGTTGTGTGGTGGTGGTGGTGGTGGTGGACAAAACAAACTGGATGTATATAGGGGTGGTAGGTGGGGTGAATTTGGTTACAGGTGGTGGTGGTGGTGTAGGTGGTTGCAATGTGTGGTGGTGGGTGGTGATGGTGGTAGTGGTGGTGGTGGTGGTGGTGGTGGTGTGAGAAGAGGGAGTGGGAGAAAGAAATAAAATAAAAAGTGTATTGAGGAGTTGTTTTTCTTTTTTTTTTGATTAGTTTTACTTGGTGGGTGGTAGGCTTCTTCCAGGTGTGATCTTGATGGTTTGGTCACAGATGGCTTTTTCCGGTAGGTACGAACTGATGGTAACGGTGAAAGCCTGTTCTGCGGGCGATGGTGTTTATAGTGGCGCCATCTTGCATTGGCTCATGCTGCCCTCCCTGTAGCTCATCGATCCTAGGAATCTAAAACACAACAACCCTTATCAAAATGTGGAGAGGAATAGGGACGTAAGGAAAAGCACGGGAAGAGTGTCCGCAGAATGACTGAGAGATGATGAGATCGTGTATTGGTCCACTTCAAGTGAGTAAAAAAACACACTCGTCCGCAAGATAGCAGAGAGAAAAAGCGCGATTTATTATGAGCGTGGAAGCAGCAAAATAAAGAAAGTTGGAAGGCGGCGTGAGTAGGAGTGAGGAGAACATGACGAAAAACATCCCTTTCCGTAATGCACGATACAAAGGGGCAGAGAAGAAGTGCTGGGACGTGACATGGCGGAGGCAAGAACAACAAAAACGGAACAAAATAACTAAATAACAAAATAACAAAACAACACAAATAAAACAAAAAACGAAACAAAACGAAACAAAAACAAAAACAAAAAATATAAAAAAATCACAAACAACAACAAAAGACAAAATAACGAAAAAAGAAAAATAACTACGAAAAAGTATTCGGAGTGTGACGAAAATGTAACAATAGGGAAGGTATGAACAACAACAACAACAACAACAACAACAACAACAACAACAACAACAACAACAACAACAAAAACAACAACAACAACATCAACAACAACATTCTCTCTCTCTCTCTCTCAGGCATGGAACGTACCCGAATGAAGCTCTCAAAAATTAATGCCGTTGATAAACAACAGCAACAACAACAGCAACAACAACAACAACAAATAACAACAACAACAACAACAACAACAACAACAACAAAAACAACGATAATAATGAAAAAAACGATGAAAATAATAATAATAATAATAATAATAATAATAATAATAATAAAAATAATAAAAATAATAATAATAATAATAATAATAATAATAGTAATAATAATAATAATAGTAAATAACAAAAATAATAGCATGGTGGTGGTGGTGGTGGCCTAGCTCATGCTCAAGTTAGCGAACTCTAGACCAGATTCCCTCCTCCTCCGTCACCTTTCTATCCAGCCTTCTGATTTAATGTTCCTTTAATGGAGAAGGATCGAGCAGGGTTTGGTATGGTGACAGACACAGACGGAGAAAAGGATATGATCTAGACTCTAGAGGCTATCGGGGAGAGGGACAGGCGGGCGATGATACTGAAGGACCCTCGTGAACATGGAGGCAAGAAACAATAACAAGTCGGTCAGTACAAAAAGGATATGATCTAGAGGCTATCGGGGAGATGGGATACAGGCAAGGAGGATACTGAAGGACCCTCGTGAACATGGAGGCAGAAACAATAACAAGTCGGTCAGTAAAAAAAGGATATGATCTAGAGGCTATCGGGGAGAGGGACAGGCGGGCGAGGATACTGAAGGACCCTCGTGAACATGGAGGCAGAAACAATAACAAGTCGGTCAGTCCATAGAGAATCGAGCACAGTTTGAGATGCGGTGACAGACACACAAAGAGAGGCAGGAAGGATCATCCGGTGCCGTTTTTGTAAACACGATAATCTTTATCGCTGCTTCTGACGATAAGAACCATCACCACCAACACCACCACCACCGTCACCACCACCACCGTCACCACCACCACCACCACCACCGTCACCACCACCACCACCACCACCACCACCACCGTCACCACCACCACCACCACCGTCACCACCGTCACCACTGTTATCACCACCACCACCACCACCACCACCACCGTCACCACCAGGGAGGGAGGTTAGGGGAGGAGAAGGAAGAGGCCAATATTGGCGACAAGGAATAAGACAAGCTGTGGTAACTCTAAAGTTCATATTCATAAACGTATCGGACCCCCTTGGCGACTGTTTTCCAAGGCCACAGAAAACAATGACAGGGTTTGCCTGAGTGGTGTTCCCGCCGGAGGTGCAGACATCAGGAGAAACTATCACCAGGATCACCAAGCAGTCCATGAAAACCCCGACTACTTCTACGAGAGGCGTTTCAAACAGGCGCACTGAGGCCAGGATACATTTAGGGTACGGGCCGAAGTCCAGCAGGAGTCACTTACATGCTTTGTTTTTATTTCCGTATTCCCCGCCACATCCTTTTGTCTAGTGAGGGACACGGATGCGGGCGTCGGTGCATCTCTAAAGTCGGTACCGTCAGACGCCTCCACCCTTATCATCAACTATTTCCAGAGGCCAAAAAGAAGATCAGAGGAGTTCTAATGAGTGTTTTTTTAGGTTCAAGGCACAGAAGAAGGGTCAAACTACTGAAAGGCTCGTAAACTACCCCTGGAAATGCCCCAAACTCCCAGGAAAGGCTCCTCAAACATGTGTGCCGGGACGCCACAATGTCCGGAGAGTTTACAGCAGGGGTTCCAACCTTTTTGTTCCTCTGTACCCCTTGGGCATTTTTATAGGTTCCCGTTTACCCCTAAAAGTTTATGAAAAAAACGATGGAATTGTAATGTTTTGATATTATTTTATAATGAAATCTGTATGTGAAGACTGATGATATAATGTAAGTTAAATAACAGTTTTGCTTACTAAAATGAGGAAATTGAAGAAAACACGACATTGTGCAATATGAATGCAGATTACAACACCATGCATTGTACAGTAGTGGTTATTCTCTCGGACCCAATGTTTCCCCTGAAAAGTGCATATGTACCACTGGGGGCACCTGTACCCCAGGGTGGGAGCCCCTGGTTTACAGAGTAGGGTGGCGTCAAAACCCCTGTATAAAAGGTGCACGTGACATGTTTCAACCGGAGCTAAAACTGTCTTAGGAGAATTAAAGGAATATAATTAAAAAAACAGGCAAAAAAATAACAAAACAAAAACAAAAACAAAATAACAAAGTAATAGAAAAAAAAAACAGGCAAAAAAATGACAAAACAAAAACTGAAATAAAAAAGTAGTAAAATGAGAAAAAAATTAAAAAGACAAAAAATGAAAAAATAACTAAAAATAACAAAATATCAAAACTAATATATATATATATATATATATATATATATATATATATATATATATATATATATATATATATATATATAGCTATACATACATATGTACAGAGAGAGAGAGAGAGAGAGAGAGAGAGAGAGAGAGAGAGAGAGAGAGAGAGAGAGAGAGAGAGAGAGAGAGAGAGAGAGAGAGAGAGAGAGAGAGAGAGAGAGAGAGAGAGAGAGTGCATTTGTTTCAACCGGAGCAAAAACTGTCTTAGGAGAATTAAAGGAAGCGACTGCTGATATTAGGTGACAATAAGGGCGAGATTCGTCTGTTGTGTGTGTGTGCGTGTGTGTGTGTGTGTGTTTACAGGGAAAGGAGACGGATTAAAGCACAAAAAGAAAGAAAAAGAAAAGAAAAAAATAATGACCACTGTTTTTTTCGAAAAGAATACAAAACAAAATAAAATAAACTCTCTCTCTCTCAAGTCTCCTCTTAGTAGTAGTAGTAGTAGTAGTAGTAGTAGTAGTAGTAGTAGTGTGTGTCGGTGAGTTCATCGTGGTGGTGGTGGTGATATAGGTCGAGCTGGTGAGGATGCCGACAGAGGGAGTGTGGGGGGGAGCAGTAGTTGTGGTGGTGGTGGTGGTGGAGGAGGTGGTAGTGATAGTGGTGGTGGTGGTGATGGTTGTGGTGGTGGTGGTGGTAGTGATGGTGGTGGTGGTGGTGGTAGTGATGGTGGTGGTGGTGGTGGTGGTGATGGTGGTGGTGGTGGGGCTGGTGGTGGTGGTGGTGGTGGTGGTGGTGGAGGAAGAGGAGTGCAGAAAGAAACAAATAAAATAAGTTATTGGAGGAATAGAAACACGTTTATGTTTATTATTTATATCAATGACTTAGACACAGGAATTAGTAGTGATGTTAGTAAATTTGCAGATGATACCAAGATCGGTAGAGTAATTGAGTCGGATCAGGACGCTAGTATTCTCCAAGGTGAACTCAACAGATTATATGACTGGGCGGATAAATGGCAGATGGAGTTCAATGTAGGGAAGTGCAGTATTCTGAGTGTAGGTAGGAACAACCCCTCACATAACTATTGCTTAAATGACACTCTCATAAGTAGGTCTGGGTGCGAGAGGGATTTAGGGGTCTTAGTGAGCTCTGATCTCCGTCCAAGGGCACAATGCATTCAAGCTAGAAATCGAGCTAATAGGGTACTGGGATTTATTTCAAGGAGCGTAAGCAACAGAAGCCCCGAAGTCTTCCTCAAACTATATTTAGCATTAGTTAGACCTCATCTTGACTATGCGGTTCAGTTCTAGTCACCCTACTATAGAATGGATATCAAAATGTTAGAATCGGTGCAGAGGAGGATGACTAAGATGATTCAGGGGTTGAGAAACTTGCCATACGAGGAAAGACTCAAACAGTTAAACTTGCATTCTCTAGAAAGGCGAAGGGTGCGTGGAGACATGATCGAGGTTTATAAATGGATGAAGGGCTTTAATAAGGGAGACATTCATAAGGTTTTGTTGGTAAGAGAACCGGTGGGACACGAAGTAACGGGTTTAAACTGGATAAATTCAGATTCAACAGGGACATATGCAAAAATTGGTTTACTAACAGGGTGGTGGATGAGTGGAATAGGCTTAGCAGTCATGTGGTGAGTGCCAATACAATTGTCACATTCAAAAATAGACTAGATAAATTCATGGACAACGATATTAGGTGGGGTTAGATACACGGGAGCTTAGGGTCAAAGGAGCTGCCTCGTACAGGCCTGCCGGCCTCTTGCAGACTCCTGCGTTCTTATGTTCTTCTCTCTCTCTCTCTCTCTCTCTCTCTCTCTCTCTCTCTCTCTCTCTCTCTCTCTCTCTCTCTCTCTCTCTCTCTCTCTCTCTCTCTCTCTCTCTCTCTCTCTCTCTCTCTCTCTCTCTCTCTCTCTCTCTCTCTCTCTCTCTCTCTCTCTCTCTCTCTCTCTCTCTCTGTTCCGTTCTCTTCTTCTCATAACATTTTTTTAGGGTAACTTTTATGAACTTCTGTGAAAGTGTTTTCTTTCACAACCGATTCGTTTTCTGTTTCAAGTCTAAGATTTAGAGTGTTGATAATCTTTTCAGTGAGTGACTAAGAGAACTGTGTCAAGGAAACCTGTTTTTCGTGTTTTATTTAGTGAGGCGCAACATTTGTTCTTCCCAAGCCAATGAAATAGTACTTTGAAACACAACACACATCGTTACGCCATGCAGAGGAAGCAGCGTGTGGAGTATGCATCTCACCTGTGTGTGTGTGTGTGGTGGGGGGGGGGGCTTCATATGCACAGCTGTCCTGGACAGAGTGGAGTAAGGCTCTTCGTCTCATCAACTGCCCTCCTCTTGCTGACAGTCTTCTGCCTCTTAAATTCCGCCGCCATGTTGCCTCTCTTTCTTTATCGATATTTTCACGCTGACTGCTATTCTGGTCTTACTAACTGCATCCCCCCCCCCCCCTCCCGCGGCTCCGCTGCCCTGGACTTTCTACTCATGCTCATCCCAATACTGTCCAAATCCCTTATGCCAGAGTCACACAGCATCTTCACTCCTTCATCCTCACGCTGGTAAACTCTGGAAAAACCTTCCTTCATCTGTACTTCCTTCTGCCTGCGACTTGAACTCTTTCAAGGTGAAAGTATCTTGACGCCTCTCCTCCCGAAGTTGGCCTCTCTTTCGGCCACTGCAAAAAAGTCAAATAACGCCAAAAAGTGATGTTTTGTGGGACATCTGGAGACAGGT